>NW_019394497.1:0-8221 GCF_000612105.2 Orussus abietinus
ACGTTCGGAATCGTTGTCCCCGTGAGGCCCTGCAAAATCGCTGGAGTGGTGAGCGCCCTTAAAACGAACCGGCAAGTACTTTTTCTCCCAGCCGTCGACATCCACCCCGATCGCGCCACTTCTAATCGATGGTTTACCGGTTTACCGATTCCAGGTCGACTATGGACATCGCGTTTCGACGGTGAGCACACGGACATTACTCCCCGACTGGATTAACGGCGGCACCCCCTCGCAGGCCATGGCTCGCTTTAACGAGACGCTTCGTTGATCCTGGCACCTGACTCCGCGCGTGCAATGAATGCAAATCCCGCCGAGCTCGCCCCCCGCGGGCCAG
Source organism: Orussus abietinus (assembly GCF_000612105.2). Taxonomy (NCBI): domain Eukaryota; kingdom Metazoa; phylum Arthropoda; class Insecta; order Hymenoptera; family Orussidae; genus Orussus; species Orussus abietinus. The sequence goes on from NW_019394497.1 coordinate 335, forward strand.
TTTTTCTTGAATAACTTCCCAAGCCCTGCATTCATGCGACAGGGATTTAACAAGTAAGTAACTATGTGGTCTCGGAGCCTACTTTTCCCCAGCGGGATCGAGCTTCCGCATGGAGAGAGCGAGAATCGGCCCTTTCACGAGCACTTCCGATCCGAGAGCTTTCAAGGGCGCCCATTGAAATGGCTCCTGGAACACTCGTATCGCATTCTGAATGGACCTGGACCTCCACGTCATCTCGGTAAGTGGACCCGACCTCGTTTAGGGAGGCCGAATTGAACCACCTCCCCGGATTATTAATATTCCCTTCGATATTCTTTCAGGTGACGAGGGAAATGGTCGGAAGTGAAACTCCGACATTGCGAAGAAACATTAATCGAGCCTGTAACGGTTGAGATTTCCCTGAGAGAGGGACTTCTAAAAAGGACTAGGAGACAAACCAATATAAATAAACGGGGAAGTCTAAAAGGTCTCTATATTAGACGAACAAAAAGGAATAAATAAATAAAAAGATGCGCAAATTATAAATAGAATAAAAAGAGACCGAGACCAATACAGAAAGAAACTTAAAAGAATAAATAATAAAATAATCGCTCTAACGGAAAATATAACAATACGAAAATAAGTAAATATAAGAATAAAAACGCTACGTNCTTTTCATCGGGCCCCATGTAAGTACCTCCGATACTTACAATTTAAATATATAATAAAATAGAATTAAAACTGATATTTCATCGCGTAAACTCGCGGCGATTTATCTCCGGTCCAGGTTCTCACGGGCTGGGAAAAATGTCGGAAGTTGCTCGATTTGGCCGAGTGCCATCATCCGCGTTCCACGATTGGCCGATTTTAAGGGATTATTCGGGCCAATCTCTGCGCCGGGCTTAGGTATGTCAAAATCAGCGATTCCTCCCCCCGCGAGATCTGTATCGATTCGGAGTCGATTATCGAAGCCGAGTGCTGACTTTGGCCATTTCAGGTCGGGCACAATGGAACCGGCAGCCAGGCGGTGTAATCCGGGAGGCTTCCCACGATTCCACCGTTCCACCGGTTTCACCAATTCCACCATTCCCGCCGTTCCTGGCCTATAGGGCGAATACGCACCGCGCGCCATTATGGATACGACACGACGCCACGTTGTTCGCCCCGCATGATAATTTATGGCTGCTACATGCCATGCTCCCGTGCACTATACCACCTTCCTCGCTCGACCCTGTCGTGGAATTTCCTGCAGTCACTTCCGCCGAAGTGGCCGAGGCTTTCGAGCTGGCCATGACGAGCTCCTTAAGGGCGCTCACCACTCCAGCGATTTTGCAGGGCCTCACGGGGACAACGATTCCGAACGTATTTCTAAACCGATCGAGCTTAACGAGTGCTCATATCGAAGATGAAATGTTGACCTGTGTTTATATGGGAGCGATTTTCGATAAGTGGTCATTATCATATAAAAAAGTGCAACGACATAATTTCAATGCCCTTTTACCTAGGAAGGAGGTGCTCGATCGAAAATCGCTCCCATATAAACACACGTCAACATTTTATCTTTAAAACGAGCACTCGTTGAGCTCAATCGGTTGAGAAATACGCTCAAAATCGTTGTCCCCGTGGAGCACCTTTTTCAGGATTTTCAAGTTTCTCGCGAGGAATTTGGGCATTCCTTAGCAACCGTTGCCGACTCTAGGCGGAGCGTCCAACTTGCGTGTGCGTGCGGCCGAGGGTCACACACGTTTCGACGCCTAGTCCAGAGGCGTCTAGCCGTTGTGTGAGTTGTATACGTGCAAAATGCACACACATTTTTCGCCCGTTGCTAAACACTGCCCATTGTGCGTCGCGTCTCCCTCATCCGAGCGAGAAAGTACGTTTTGGTTACCTCCCACCGAATGCGATGCTAATGCCATCTAGCGGTGAAAGTCATCGTCCCCACTTGGTGGTGAACGCCGTTAAGGTGAAGTGAAGAGGTGAAGTGATGAGGTAGTAGAGACAAGCCACGAAAAGTGGGCCTCGCTTCAAATGCCCCGAAAAGGAAATCTCATTGAACCGAAGTAATGTCTCTTTGCATGGTACCAAAAAAATATCTTCTCAATTCGAGGAATAATTATTTCATTCAAGTACCCGGGAATAAATTGGATGCAACGTTTCTTCGGAACGATGACAATTTATTAGGGTATACTTCAGTCAAATTGACGAAATATTTCTTTGGCTCGTTGTATTCTTTTTTTTTTCTCTCAGTGCGGATTTTTTTTATTAAATCCTCACCGCATCCAGAGAGGAATCCGATGAGCGTCCCAATTACTGCGGATCAATTAGCAGTGTTTACAATTTTAATTCACCCTGCATTGTTACTTTATCCAATTTTATTAGATTTTCTTCGAGTTTATTCCATTAGCGGTCCCAAAGTGGCTCGGGATCTGAATCTCTCTCATCGTCGCCCTGTCAATTTTGTTCCTGCCTGATGTTTCTTCTCCGAAGCTTTGTCGACCTCGTCTCGTTATTCGAACAACTGGGTTCGGTGCGTACATCGATAGTGACCTGAATAACTGGTAACCTGAATCCATTCATACGTCGGATCATTCCATTCGGAAATGGCAAGGCCAGACCAGACGAGTCCGCCATTGAATGTCGCTCCACGTGAAACGTTCCACGGACTCGACAAAACCAAACCATTTCCTGGATTTCTAGATTATGTACCCGGGTTCTATGTCCTGGCATGCAGAAAAAGTCTTGCGACCCCGACGACACGGAATTAAATTTTAATTCCATTTATTGAAGCATAGCACCAGTCCGCGATGTATCCCCCATCTCAGCTTTTTGCAAATTTTTGGTCAGATATAAAAAATGTTAATATAGCGTCGCAGGACTTTTTAGCCACCCCAATGTATTACAAATATGCACATTTATTTTACATCTCATTTTTATGTGAATTATTAAGAAGTGAAGAACATCTTGAGATCCTCGTGTCTTCTGGAGCACCATTTTTGGGACTTTCCTCGATTTCTAGATTTTGTACCCGGGTTCTATGTCCTGGCATGCAGAAAAAGTCTTGCGACCCCGACGACACGGATTTAAATTTTAATTCCATTTATTGAAGCATAGCACCAGTCCGCGATGTATTCCCCATCTCAGCTTTTTGCAAATTTTTGGTCAGATATAAAAAATGTTAATATAGCGTCGCATGACTTTTTAGCCATCCCAATGTATTACAAATATGTACATTTATTTTGCATTTCATTTTTATGTGAATTATTAAGAAGTGAAGAACATCTTGAGATCCTCGTGTCTTCTGGAGCACCATTTTCGGGACTTTCCTCGATTTCTAGATCATGTACCCGGGTTCTATGTCCTGGCATGCAGAAAAAGTCTTGCGACCCCGACGACACGGATTTAAATTTTAATTCCATTTATTGAAGCATAGCACCAGTCCGCGATGTATTCCCCATCTCAGCTTTTTGCAAATTTTTGGTCAGATATAAAAAATGTTAATATAGCGTCGCATGACTTTTTAGCCATCCCAATGTATTACAAATATGTACATTTATTTTGCATTTCATTTTTATGTGAATTATTAAGAAGTGAAGAACATCTTGAGATCCTCGTGTCTTCTGGAGCACCATTTTCGGGACTTTCCTCGATTTCTAGATCATGTACCCGGGTTCTATGTCCTGGCATGCAGAAAAAGTCTTGCGACCCCGACGACACGGAATTAAATTTTAATTCCATTTATTGAAGCATAGCACCAGTCCGCGATGTATTCCCCATCTCAGCCTTTTGCAAATTTTTGGTCAGATATAAAAAATATTAATATAGCGTCGCAGGACTTTTTAGCCACCCCAGTGTATTACAAATATGTACATTTATTTTGCATTTCATTTTTAGGTGAATTATTAAGTGCTCTCTGGAGCACCATTTTTGAGACTTCTGAAGTATCCATGCATCTTGTATTTTCATTTTTAAAATTAACGGGAGCACCTAATTTGTATAATTGACGTGGCTTCATGGAGCCTTTTAAGGGAACTACCTTGATTATTGCGGTCCCCCTAAAGTCCCATGTCCTGTCGAGTCCTTACACCCTCTTTGAGGCGAGGGGTCGCACCCTTCGGAAGCCCAGGAGTCATCCCCATTGTTCCTACCCCTTCTGCTTGCGTGTGCACCTTGCATGGGATTTAACACGGCACTTGGCATCGCACTCCGCGACTCGAGAAATCCCACCCTTTTGACGTTTAACCCCACCTTTACGGAGGTTTCTGTCTGGATTGGGATTGCCCGAAGAACCCTTCCGGTCCCTTTGAACGATCCTCGGACCCGCTGAAAGCTCAGCACCTCTCAGAGGGTCGAAAATCGGGGGAATCCTCCTCCAGGATGTCAAGATCGCTCCCACACATCGGCCAAAAAAATCACTTTCCACCGTGAAATGAAATTCCCTTAAGGTGAAGTGAAACACGTCGAGGAACTTGATCAACGTCGGTAAAGAAGATTCTTCTAAATGCCTACGTTGCCGATATTCGTTTTTATATTGACAGCTGTGTCGAATTACATTGAATATTGTACCAAATGGCATACTGCACCTGTCGTTTTCGTACAATAAATATCAAGAAATCGAAGTAAAACTCCAGAAATCCTCTGGATTCAAGCTTTCTGGGGCCCTAATTGACTGCAGATGGACCCCCTGCGCCATCTGTGATTTCCAGGGCAATTAAATTTTCACTCCGAGACCTCGTATTACCATCGTTTTAGCATAGAAGCGCATACAACACTTTTTTTGCCCTTATCCCGTTAAAATGTGAGTTTATCGATTACCAGAGTGTTCTAAATTCTCGTAAAATTGTCCTGACCCTTTCGTTTCTCATATCAGAGCCTTTGATAATTGTATATTGATCGAAATATGAGAGCTCGACGCCATTTTGGTTCTGGTCTGGGCTGAGTTAAAGAATTTGGTTAAAAAATCCAAATTTTCAATGTGTCAGGAGAATTCTTAGATGATCAGGAGTGATGTGTCAAAGTTTCGGACAGTTTGGTCTAATGCCCTTAAAAAAAAGTGTTGTATTCGTATCGACTGATTTGAAGGGTGTTTCACTTCACCTTAAATACTACCAGAGAAATATTTCGTCAATTGAAAAACTAATGATCAGACCGAAATAAAATTTAATAATGTATCTCAAACGAGGAATTCCTTTTTTTTCTAGAAAGCGATATTTTCTCTCGGGGTGAAGTTCCAGGGGAAATCCGGGAACTCGATGACGAATCCCAGAAGGTGGAGGCAACGTTCGTCCGTATGCCCGACTGCGTCTGGAGGAAAATATTTTCGAGAAGACCGCCGGGGAGAAAACGAAGTCTGGCTGAACACCGGTTGCGAGAGTTCCCGAGTTTCCTCGTCGAGGTCTTCGTCGTCGATACTCCGCACCTAGGCCGGGACTCCCAGAATCTGATGCGTCTCGAAGTCGCATTTTACCCGCGTCGTTTCGACGAACGACTCGGCGCTTTACTACCCCCCTCGCCTTTACGACGACTGCCTTCCTTCCCAACTCTCTGGAGAGCCCTCCGTATCCAAGTGAACCAATTTTTGCGGGACATATTTCCCGGTAAATGTATTTGCGACGCGTTTGTGTCATCAGCGAGCATTGCAGCGCGTTGCAGCTCGTTGCAGCGCGTTGCAGTAAACTGCAACTACAGACAACGGGGTAACATCCAATTGCCTCAAAATTACTTTTGGTGGTCCTTCGTCCATAAACGACCAAACAGGGACAGAACTCGTTTATTAAAAGTTAAAAAATCTCTCCTGTCACGCCCGATGCCAATGACACCTCGCACAAAAATGCAACAACCCCTCTGACATGACACTCTTATTTATGAACAATATATCTGAGATTCTCAAAAGGGGCATGTAATGAAAGAAATGTAATGAAGAAATTCCATCGCGTCCCCCATTTATCGTTTTCGGTATCCAGTATCCCTATGTCATCTGGTAATTAGTAATTAACTCCACCGGCCCCACGTCATAATTACGTCTCTTACTTACAAGGAAACATTCCCAAGTGTCCGTCCCCGATCTTATTGATTTTCATATACATGTTGAAGAACACAAAAATCTAAGAGACACGTGTTTTTTTATATCTGTCATGCCCGATGTCAAAGACACCTCGCACAAAAATGCATACAACCCCTCTGACATGACACTCTTATTTATGAACAATATATCTGAGATTCTCAAAAGGGGAATTGGGTTATATCGTGACCAATTCATTGTACATAAATCTTGTGAACGTGCTAATTCCTCAAAATGTCGTTGGTTTTCATAGCATGCAATTATTTATAAATAAATTTGAAATAAAGTTTAAGAGACTAAAATAGTTTCGCAACAGCTCCGATGACGCAGTCATCACCCGTTTCCACCTAGTAATACAATCTCCTTGGTGAAACGGTAAAATTGGATTTTTACTGTTTATACGAAAATAGAATTACCGATATTCCTCCACCCCTTGGGGGGGTGTAGCCTTGCCGGACAATATTGTGTTTTCACCGTCCTTATACAGAATACGTTTATACCAAGTTTCGTCGAAATCCCTCCACTACTTCTACGAAAATAATGATAAAAATTGAATTACCACCAAACTTTGGGGGGTTGTTTCGCCCCTTAAATGTGGACCATTGCAGATATAAAAAAACACGTGTCTCTTAGATTTTTGTGTTCTTCACATATATGAAAATCAATAAGGTCGGGGGCAGACACTTGGGAATGTTTCCTTGTTACCGATTGCGACGTATCACGAACTTGTCAACGAAAAGTCCCACTTTGGTCCTGGAACGTCTCGTTGCGCCGACCAAAATGGCGCACGGTTCATTTCTACGCGTTCGAATGGAGTGAAGATTAATAACCCCGTGAAAGGGCGACCTCTTTCCGTCTCCAGAGCCGCGTAAACGTATTTCGAACGTCGAAATTCAGGCGGCGCGGTCAAAGGGCCGCAAAGCCGTCCCGCGCGGCCGGAGCTTTACGATGCGAGCAGGCGCCGTTGACATCGGCGATTTTATCGAGCCACTCTTGCGCGAATGGAAAACACGCCTTAACGAGGTTGCCCGGGCGAAATGGGTCGCCGTGGGCCTGGAAAGCTCGAAAGCTCGAAAGCTCGAGACCCCACACAATGGCCGGTTCGTTAGGCTCTGCGCTTTCTTTAACTCGACTTATCTCGCTTATCCGAAATCCGCCGATTAATCGCCGACTGCCCCGTTAAGCGTTTCTTGGCTCGCCTCGAAGTCGATTTGTGTCGATTTATCGAAACGATCGACCCCTAGCTACCTTGCGAGTGAGTTTATCGATTACCAGAGTGTTCTAAATTCTCGTAAAATTGTCCTGACCCTTTCGTTTCTCATATCAGAGCCTTCGATAATTGTATATTGATCGAAATATGAGAGCTCGACGGCATTTTGGTTCTGATCTGAGTTAAGTTAAAAAAATTTTTCCAAAAATCCAAATTTTCAATGTGTCGGGACAATTCTTAGGTGATCAGGAGTGATGTGTCAAAGTTTCGGACAGTTTGGTCTAATACCCTTAAAAAAAAGTGTTGTATTCGAATCGACTGATTTGAAGGGGGTTTCACTTCACCTTAACGGCGTTCACCACCAAGTGGGGACGATGACTTTCACCGCTAGATGGCATTAGCATCGAATTCGGTGGGAGGTAACCAAAACGTACTTTCTCGCTCGGATGAGGGAGACGCGACGCATAATGGGCAGTGTTTAGCAACGGGCGAAAAATGTGTGTGCATTTTGCACGTATACAACTCACACAACGGCTAGACGCCTCTGGACTAGGCGCCGAAACGTGTGTGACCCTCGGCCGCACGCACACGCAAGTTGGACGCTCCGCCTAGAGTCGGCAACGGTTGCTAAGGAATGCCC